>NC_136017.1:19060306-19092806 GCF_048128805.1 Centroberyx gerrardi | reverse complement strand
AATAAAGAAAGAGAGAAGAGAGAAAACATCTCAGCTTCTGTGGGTGTGAAAAAGATCCTTCAATCCCTGCCACAATACACAATCAGTGATACATTGTGTGTGACCAGAGATTCCACTGCTGCCCACTCAGCTGACCTAAGAAAAAGCTCTTACACTGTTCTCTGCCTCCTACATTCACACTAACACTGACCTCAAGTCAGATTGTAGTGTTTATATCGGTTCTTCTCAAAAAGGACCCAAAAAGATAGATAGATAGATAGATAGATAGATAGATAGATAGATAGATAGACTAAAACTCTCTATTGAAACCCAGGCTACTACTACTACTACTACTACTACCTGCCACTACTATTGCTATTACTACTAATAATAATACACATATTCATGCATACTTATGTGGAATCTGAAATGTCTTATTAGAATCAGTTCAGTGTGATCAATTCTATAACAAATATGTAATCAGTCAAACTGCATCATATCCATCATATCAGAGGTGGACCACACAGACTGGACCAGATCTGATTTTCAATTAAAGGACAATATCGACCCCATATATTAGTCTAACCGTAGCGCGTATGTGTGTGTGTGCATTTGTGTATGAGTGAGTGTGTGTGTTTTTCCAGCAATGTAAAAGGAAAAACGTATTATCCATCTACATTGTCTCAAAATCTTTCCATGTAACATGACCTTAAAAGAAGGCAATGCGGGTCTCTATGTCTCGATATTGAATACTGGCACAAAAAATCAGATTCAATCCAAAAAAACAACAGCATCGATGCTGGCCTTTAAATATCCACACACACACACACACACACACGCACACACACACACTTGAGACTGAGTTTAATATTTGCTCCAACAAAGAGGGATTGTGTGTGGAGGAGACACTCACATACCATAGAAACCAGAAAAAAAACAGACAACCAGCCAGTCAGAGGAATAGTCAGGCAGTCCGATAGACAGACAGTAATCAGTCATTCAACCAAATATACAGACAGACAGACAGACACATAGTGACAGACATGGATCTGGTTGGTGGCGGACAGCAGACAGTTTATAGTGGCTTACAGAACCGCAGTTATGGACTAAACTGACTGGAATAACGGTGGATTGTATTACATCTGGCCTGAGTTTAAAACTTTTGGTTTTGTTGCAGCTGTCTTTCAAGACCAGATAGGAAATCAAACAGTTTTTTTTCGCAGTTAAGAGGACTTGTTTGTCACATCATGAAGAATACATGTTTATCAGGTGTACTAATCGTTGATCAGCTTATCGATGACGCATATTAACTTGAGAGAGATATACGTGTTGTGAGTACTAAGAAATAATTCTGGGAAAAATATCCAAGTCTTTCTGTTGAACTGGATCGGTCACCATGGCCTGGTTCGACATTGCAGCTAAAAAGTTGGGCTTCCCTACCATTGAGTTGTTTGTCAAGGTAAGAGATGGGCACACCTAAAAAAAAACACTGACCCTCTTTGGTATTAGGAAAATTATTAAGTTGATTTTATCCAAATAAACACAATTTCAAGAAAAGACACTGGTTTAATATCTGTTAAAGTATCTGAGTGAATGTTATTGGATAAATGTAGCTAGATAATGTAGCCTATAGTTTAATTTGATTTGATGGAAATTTGTCATTTAGACACTACAATGCCATTAAAGTCATTCATTCGAATTATTTTAGCTGGATTTGAGTCAGTCTTATAAATGATCCTACTTCATTTCAGTTAGAATTACCTAAACCAATTAGGAAAATTGTTACAGAATTGTATTTTTTAACCTTACAAAATGTTTTGTTTCAGAGTGCAGGGTTGGGAAGTTATGTTTAAAATATAATCTTTTACATACTACAGACTACATGCTTGAAATTTCAATCCATTGGATTGCTTAGAGCAATGTAAACTGAATGTTTATCAGTTATTTATGGATTACTTTTCCTTTTATTAATTTCCTTTTCCATTTGTCTTTTATGGTTTGTTCACAGTCTGATTTGCTATGGGTACACTGCTAGCATGGGGTAAGGCGCCCAAACAGATTTGGTACTGGCTAACTTTCTGGCCCTACTGCTGGTTTAACTATTTTACATATTTAAACTTTTTGGTTTCTGAACTGGTGGATGGGCTGTTTCAAGCCAGCAGAGTTAGCCATCCTGTTAGCTTATGATTGTTGATAAAAAAAAAAGGTTTCTGAACCGCTGAATGGGACGTTCTAAGCCAGCAGAGTTAGCCATCCTGTTAGCTTATGATTGTTGATTAAAAAAAAAAGGCTTCTGAACCGCTGAATGGGCCGTTCTAAGTCAGGAGGGTTAGCAATCCTGTTAGCTTATGATTGTTGATAAAAACAGGTTTTCTGAACTCCAGAAGATCCAATGTCAGGGTTGTGTCAGGCAACCAAATCTGTTTGGGCAGCTCACCACCATGCTTGTAGTGTCCCCACACCAAAACAGAACATAACAGACAAATCAATTTCAAATTGCAAGTGGAATTAATTGTTTATTCATCTTCATATTATAGGGATTTTTGGGGAGACGTAATGTAGTGTAGCCTCTTGAGACCCGTCAATTCATTTTTGTCGACTGTAGAAGACATCAGTCTCTGGTCTCTTTCGCAAACTCCATGCATGCCATGCTTTAATGTAACCTAAATCCAAGAACGCCAAGTCGATACTTGTGTTCTTCCCAAGTTGTCGTGGAGAGAACGATCTTCTCATGAAATTGAGCACAGAAGCTTCCTTACAGTTTGAGATGGACTGTGTGTGGATGGACTGTCGTTCTTGTCAGTGAAGTCGCCATCTGAAGTACCATTCATCAGCAATAGGCTATGAAATTCATAGAATATTCTGTTTCATGTGATTATATGAAATCAATGTAAAAACTGGCACAGAAAAGGCCAAGGAGTTTGCACTTTTTAATTTCATGCTATGAGACAAAGCCTTTGTGAGATACATAAGGTGCAAAGTTACACTTCTTTATCAAAACAAGAATGAATTCTGAGAGTAACAAAGACAAAACATTTCAATGCAAAACTCTGTATGTATTTTCTTGTTCTGTTCAGTGGAGACCTGATGATCACTACACAGGACATACCATAAAAATACAAAAAAGTAAATTTTGATTTTTTTTTTCTTTGTAGCATGTTTTTTTTTATACCCAAAATACTCATCAGATCTAAAAAATAATCAAAATTGCAAAACCTAGGCCTAGGTCTGGTCATTGTGCATCATTTTAAAGTTTATTGCTGATTAAATCCCAGAAAAATGAAAAACAAACCAACTTCTCAGCAGAACCTACATGGCTACAGATATGACATTATGGATCAAGATTGTTTCATAAATGTTTTATTATATACTGACTTAATACTATTTTGTAGGTTATATGCGTCAGTTGCGCTCACTTTAAGATTGATCTAATGTACTCTCATTTTCTCTCTCTTTCTTGGTGTGTCTCTTTGTCCGTTTACGTATGTGTGTGTGTGTGTGTGTGTATGTGTGTGTGTGTGTGTGTGTGTGCGTAGGCGGGAAGTGATGGGGAGAGCATTGGTAACTGTCCATTCTCCCAGAGACTGTTTATGATCCTGTGGCTTAAGGGAGTCATCTTCAACGTCACCACTGTAGACCTCAAGCGGTAACGTACTGTGTACACACACACACACACACACACTACAGCTGTCAAGTTTGTGAACATATGTGGAAACATAAGATTGAAAATTTAAACTAAAAAAACAATAGTTTGAAATAAAAATGTAAACAAAATAATGTGGTAAGCATCAAACTTTTTACTGTTTTCACTCACAGAGGCATAATATGTAATATATTTATAGATATATATTTAAATTCATATTCATATTCAGACTAACTCAATGATCCAAATGAATTATGATAGTTTGATAAACATTGCCAGTGATTTTCCCCTCATTTCCAGCTATGAGAAGCAGTGAATGTTCTAAAATTTTCTGATGGCATAGAATAGAATAGAATAAAATAGAATATACATTCAGAAAGTATTTGATCTATTTTGTAAGGTTTCAGTTATATGACATACTCAAATCTGAGTATTCAAAGTATTGCCATTCATGAAATTGCATTAAATGAAGTATTATCATTTAAGAAATTGACTCAAATTGAGCTAAAATGAATAGAATGAATGACTTTAAATGTATGCAATTAGCCAGTGCATTTACATTTTTTTTGTCTTATTAGTGTCTAAACGATAAATTTCCAAACTAAAATATTTGAACTATTCATTTTTTAGTTATACAGACCTAGAACAGACAGTAACAGTCAGAGTGGAGTTGATTCTATTTTAATTAATTTTATTCTCATAATGTCTTGAAATTGTGGTTAAGTGGATAAAATCAAGTCACTCTTTTTCTTAATACAGAAGAGGGTCAATGATAAAAAAACATAATGGCTATGATAAAAAACCGCATGTGTTTTGTGAATGTGTAAATGTTGCTTTGTGTGTTTGCACTGGGCAGGAAGCCGGCTGACCTGCAGGACCTCGCTCCAGGAACCAACCCTCCCTTTGTCACCTTTAATGGGGAGGTCAAGGTCGACGTCAATAAGATAGAGGAGTTCCTGGAGGATAAACTGACACCACCCCGGTACAGAAATACACACATAGTCCCATGGTCTAAATGTTGTTTCAGAGGCTTTTCCACTCTAACAAGAATACAATTCTGGAGGAAACACTGAATACTTAGATTTAGATATCATTTTTTAACATGAAAATGGTCAAATTTAAAGAAATTGAAAATATCTGCTATTGCCAGCTTCAATCCAAAAACATTGGGATCAGTCTTCAAAAATCCACATTGGTCAAACTCAAATTGGATAGCTTAATTTTCCTGTTCATTGATTTTCAACATGATTTTCGTACTTGTAGAGGACTCAAAGTCTAAGCCAGACCATTGATAATGCATTATAAAATGTCAAAATACATGGGCAACAGCTGATTCACTAAATTCCTGAAAAGTGGACTTTTTGCGGATATGACTTCTCTTATGTCTCTTTAACCCCAGCTACCCCAGACTGGCTACCAAACATCGTGAATCCAACACAGCCGGCATCGACGTCTTCGCTAAGTTCTCAGCTTACATCAAAAACCCCAGGAAAGACACCAACGACGGTGAGTGTGTGTGTGTGTGTGTGTGTGTGTGTGTATGTTTGTGTGTACCTACGTGTGACGACTGCCTTCAATTCAGTTAATTCAGGAAGAGCAGTTTCCTCAGTGTTCAGATATTGAAAAATATTTGGCATTAAGTTTCCATTATTATTATTGTCCTGGGTTTCAATGAAATTCTGGGGGAAAAACTGAATATTTGTAATTGGTTTGGAATTTTTAGGCAGCTTTTAGGCAACTGATACGGCCGTCCAGTTAAAATTTTGAACTTATTAAAGTGAAAATGTGTATATCTCTTTGTAGATCCAGAGAAAGCCCCTATAGAGGCTTAGCAGTTACATCAGATATTTCCTAGCAACCACGGCTGGTGCCATCATGGACGTACATTGGAAAATTTGTTGTGTGCAAATAATTTCTAAATATAGAACAACCAGGCTAGAAAAAGAGTTATCTGAAAAGGATTTTTTTTGGTGTGGTTGTTGTACTATTTTAAGTAAAATCGAAAGTCTGATGAGGTAGATTTGTTTCCTAATGTTAACCTACATCAGACTTTCGATTTTACTTACTGTGACACAGTAAACTGTCTTGTCTTTAGCCCTAGTCTCTACTCTAAAACACTCTGAGTTGTAGCTTGAGAAGAGTCAGCTCAGTTAACCTGAACAAACTGTTGGTTTTTGGCCTTGTTAGCTAATTTAGCACTAATGTTAATGTTAAACTGACTAACTAACTAAAACCAACTAAAACTAACTACATAACATTAGCTAGTGTGCATATGTGTTTACAACAAGCAGTGGTGACAGCTAACCAGATACTAGCTAGCTAGCTAACAAGCTGACATTATCTAAACATAAAATCATCAGTACAGAAATGAATCATGTCTATTCCGTATTGTTGCACCAAGTTGTAAGTTCAGAAATTAAGTCAGTTGTTGTTGCCAAATGTTGTTGTTGAAACGTTTTTTTTTAGACAATAAAGAATTCTGCATCGGAGCTATGGGAGTGCAGCTACAATGACTGCGTTTACATTGACTTGAGTATCCCGGTTATGATCGGGTTTTTGAAGTATCCCGTTTTTGTGTTTGCACATGTAAACATCATATCCCGATTTCAGAAACCTGGATAAGCCCTTATCCCGGTTTTGAGAAACCCGATTATGCTAGCAGGAGTACACCGGGATACTGTTGCATGTATACATCTTATCCCGGTTTCTAACCGCTGCTGACTACCTGCGCAGGCGCGGCTTCAGCCAAGTGACGTAACAGAAAAACACAAACAATGGCGGCAACAAGAGCATCTCACTTCTGGAGCGATGAGGAAACTGAGTTTTGTCTTTCGGTGATGTAAGAATTAAATATACTTGGCAGTTTAGATGGGAGAAAGCATCAAAATGCTGACCTATTCAAGTCTGTAGTATACAGACTACAGGACGCCAGTTTCCCAACACATACAGTGGAGCAAGTCAGGTCACGGTGGAAAATACTAAATATAGCTTATAGCCGCTTATAGCCCGCTATAATCCAAAGTGGTCTCATTTTCAATAGCCACAGTCAAATTAATTTAAGGTTAACAGTTACAGAGGAATATCAGATTAACGATTTCAAAATTGCCGGTTTGTGTTGTAAACATCACAGGCGCCTGCGCAAATAGAATGCAGTAATCAGTAACCGGGATACTATCATGTATATGGGGATATGAATAACCAGATTTCTCTGTGTTCCATGTAAACGCCATATCCCGAATATGATCAAAACCGGGATAAGCCTCATAACCGGGATACTCAAGTCCATGTAAACGCAGTCAATGTTTTACTTTGAATCTTTGTTCTTGTGAGCCAGCACCCCACTAATACTGGTGTGCATTTCAATCTATTCTCCAAATGTTGCCAAGAGCTGAGAACCTCCAATATGGCTGCCAGAGGGTTTGTTACGCCACCTGAACGCTTTTAAGTATATGTTTGTGTTTGCTTCTCTTTCTCTCTGTACCTGTGTTTCTATCTATCTATCTGTGTCTGTCCAGCCTTAGAGAAAGCCTTGTTGAAGTCCCTGCGGCGTCTCGATGAATTCCTGAGGACTCCCCTGTCTGAGGAAATCGATGCCGACGCCACAGGAGATCTGCCAGAATCTTCCAGAAGCTTCTTAGACGGACCTGAACTCACCCTGGCCGACTGCAACCTGCTGCCTAAACTACACATCCTCAAGGTTCATACTCTAGTACAAACCATCTATCCATCTCTCTAGCTATCAAGGGAACGTTTTACATTTTGGCATTAAGTTAACACCCATATCTGCTAACTTATTACTACAGCTGGGTTTGCATCCAAGTATTCTATTCAAATTATGATGTATTGAAATACAAAGGCTTAATGGAAATGGCTAAATTGGCAAAAATTTCCTCATTGCAAAATAGTATTTACGCTCACTTGTAGTGGAATTTGTTTTGTCGCTAAAGAAATGCTGCAATAAATAGTGATGAAAACACATTTCTTGAGGTAGGCTTGGCATGATAGGCCAGACAAACAGTTCAATCTCATTTCACAAAAAAGTAACTTTGGATACTCTGAACCTGTAAAATATATAATAATAATAATAATAATAATAATAATAATAATAATAGAAAGATCACTGATAATCCATGCCAAATAAATGTATTATGAATTAATTTTGTAGCAAGAGAAAATGTGCAAAAATGTGCTAGCCACTGTATTTGTCCCAACCATGATCTATAAACCCAGAAATGAATATGTATGAGTTTGAGTAGTATGAGTAGTTGTTTTTCATACTGTACACAAATTAATGGCAGCAAATGGCTTCTTCTGAAGGGAGGAAAACGAGCCTGATATCTCCAACTATGCTGACTGTGTGCAGACACCAGCAGGAAGAATGGAAAGGAGAAGGGAAGCCTAGACCATTGGCTCTAACTTAGAAAACACCAGCGTTATTCTTTAAACCTGCAATAAGCAATTTCAGATCCTATAACCAATTCTGAAACTAACTTGTGCTATGTGGAGATTTACTTGAGACGTAATGATATAAACCAATATCCACACAACAGCCAGCTATGTTGCTGTTTTCACCTCTTTTATAAAGCTTGTTGTCAAAACCCGGCCTGACCCGAAGCTCCTCCCACCCCATTCAGTAGCTTTTCATTTTAACTAGCTTGTCTCCTCCCTCACTTTTTAAAAGCGGCACTCTCCCCCTCCCATTCCTGAAAAAAAAATAGCATAATGGCGGAATCGATGAAGCAAGCACGTAAACTTGTTCAAGTGAGTCTGGTAACCAGAGACACTTCTCCGTAGGTACAGTTAGCTTAGCTATTAGCCTTTATGCACGGTCCTTCACTAGGTTTGTCCTTTGGGGCTTCCGTAGTGCAGCAGCTTTGCTGTGGTTTATTTACAAATGTGTTGCGGTTTCTGTCACCCTCTTCTGGTTGGAAAATTGCTTAGTGCAGCTTTAATTTAGTATAATTTAGGCTTTCTTATGAGCTGTAGGGAAAAAACAAACCAAGAGATAAGGAAATGTACTTGGGCAGTGAATGTATTTAGGCAGATTGTGGGTTTATGTTTGGGCCTCCTGCCGCCACCAACTTCTGTCCAACTCTTCTTTCTGTCTCCAGATTGTGGCCAGGAAATACCGCGGGTTTGAGATTCCGGCGGACATGACGGGGGTGTGGCGGTATTTAAACCACGCCTACCAGAGGGAGGAGTTCACCAGCACCTGCCCTGCCGAGAGGGAGATCGAATTCGCATACCTGGATGTTGCTAAACGAATAAAATAAATGGAAGAGAGGAGGATGAAGGAAAGAAGGGGGTCAGAAGAGATCAAAATTGCATACGGAGACGTTGCTAGATGAATAAAATAAATGAGAGAGAGAGAGGAGAGGTGGAGGAGAAAAACAAGTTCAGACAACCGTGGACGGATTTAGTTTGCATACCTGTAGGTGGTTAAACAAGTAAAATAGACAGATATTAAATAGAAGAGGAACGGAAAGAAGGATGGGAGTAAGGACGTAGTAAGTGAGTGAGGAAAGCTGGGGAAGAGGAAAGAAATAAAACTGTTGGGTGCTGATCAAACCTAATGAATCCACATGAAGATAAAGAAGGAAAGGTAAGGTTAAGAGGTGGAGAGGTAGAATAACAACAGAGAATAGGGTGAAGGAAAGAGAATAGGTGAAGGAAGGAAGGAGAGGAGGTAAAATGGAGAGTGAATGAATGATGGAGAGATATGGAATGATTCCAGGGTAAACCAGGCCAATCCAAATCCATACTTAAAATAATACATGTGATATCTCCCTCTAAATTTATGATATCTTTGTATTGGCTTGGAATTGGACTAGCGATTATACCTGTGTATAATGTGTGTGTGTGTGTGTGTGTGTGTGTGCACTCACAGGTGGGTTGCACAGTGATATATATGTTTGTATATTAATCATTTATAATCTGGTGTTTAAAATAATGACATCCATAAATGAGAGGTCTGCTTGCAGATTTAATTTTTCAGACAATGGCAGGGCCAATTTACTGCAAAGACAAAATAAATAACATGTATAACTAAGCATTACCGTTCAGTACCAGAAACCATTTAGCCTAGTCATTTAATCTGACAATAAATTAACACTTTAAGTTTGAATCAAAACCTTTGAAATATACAGTACATGTAAGCTGGAATCCACTTTTCAAACTAACTTTAAATAATGTTAACACTTTGTGTAAATTAAATGTGAAATTACAGAACATTAACACAATGTTTCAAATGTGTTTCCTAAAGAAACAAAAAATAAACTACTTACTTAGCACTTCGGTGGAACATTAAAATGAGGCAGCCTGTACCATTTATTAAAGCCATTCAATAATATCCATAAAATGTATCTAGAGTGCCTGTTTCACTTAGGACACGGGTAGACAAGCCATTATCATGTTATCTTGTGAATGCAAATCTATGGCCTTGACCATAATGTATCTGTTTTCCTTTGTTTATCAGTAATACGTCAGGGTTATTACCCTAAAATCTATCAAAATGGGGATGCATTGGATTCTGGGAGTCAGCGAGGCTGATGGACCTTTAAGGTCTTGCGGGAGCTTTTAAATTTCACTCAAGGTCTTTCCATGCAGAGGGTTGAGGTAAACAAATCAATGGGCCAAATGTGGAATTCGACCAACTCAGTGGACTGAAACACACAAGTGACAAGTTTCATTCACGTATCATACTTTGTTGTGTTTCATTAATCTCTAAATAACAGCTGCTATGAAACACAATGTTTGTCCCAGTTCTGGTCCTATGAAAAATGAATGATTGCTATACAATGGTGTCCTAGCCTTTACACGTGTTTATTGGTTCATCACCCCATTTGTTAAAATCATGTGTAAAATTCCCCAAAAATGTATGTAGCTGAAATGTTTCTCAACTGAATTCAACTAGATGCAATCTTCTTTATTAGATAAAAGATGGCACATACATAGTTCGGAGGAGATGGGCTCATGTTATTGAGGATGCCCTCAATAACCCCAATCATTTGGACAACTGCAAGACAGAAGCTGCATATTACAAAGTTGATGCTTGCAAGTTGACTCCACACTTGAACTATGCACACTTTCTAAAAACAGCCAGTTGCCCTACTCTGTTATGTTCCTCCACCTCCCAAAGCCCAATTTAACTCCTCATACTGTAAGTGTAGCCATCCATCCAACACCTTAGCTGATGGCATTTTCTTCATGAAGTCTGTCTCTGTCTTAATGCTGTGATGAATCAGTAGTTAAACCAGAACGAATAGCTTAAAGCTATGAGGTCAAGGCCTGAATAGTTAAGAGAATTTTCTATTTGTGCGTTTTATAACCAGTTAATTCTGTGAACTATCTATATGTTACTACCGATGGCAATTAGACTATTTACTCATATTGTGATTGCCCTTTGACATGCTTCTTTTGTACCTAATGCTACTGACAGCCTGAGTGCGGGCAGGTCTTGGTGTTGGTTGGCTTACCTGGTGTTGATTTCCAGGGCATTTTGGTTGACGTGTTGTATTTCTCCAAAACATTAAAACCACCATCTTAATATTGAGTTGCAGCCCATGTGTCAGTTATCTCAAGGCTTAAATCTCTCATACACCTGGATTTACCCAGTCAATCTATTTCATCAAGAGAATAGGCAATCATAACATTTTGTACACTCATTGTATGCACCATATTGTAATTTCAGTTGTGGTTGAAGTGTTGTTTGTGACGGCATCCACTATTAACCACCCATTTCATTGCAACAGAGGTGCTAATGCTGCATTCATGTCATATAGGAATAACCAGTGGAACAACTTCACGGTTAAAAGCCACAACTTGGAAGTGTTCAGATGTTTGAACTCATTTGAAGCCACCAAGACACATGAACTTAGTGATGATACATTCGAGTTCATGTTTAACAGCAAACCCAAACATTACAATGTCGACCACAAGCTGAAAATCCAGCAAGTAGTCTTGTTGGTGATGTCAGAATTCAGGAGGTCTAAGTTTGGTCCATCACCAAACCCTGAGTTCTCAAATAACATTTACCATCTGAAAGCTGAGGTGGATGGTATTTTAAAGTAGGAAGCTCATATCTACTGTCTCTCCTATGTGACATGAATGCAGTATGACTGGGTAGTGGGAGGTTTCTGACTTGAGACGAATTTCAACACATCAGTTCAGGCTTTCATGGAGACATTGTCCTCTCCTTCGTTGTACTTCTTGCTTGTAGGTCACATCTTTTCCATTGTCCTAGTTCCTAGTTGCCTTGAATGCAGCTTTATTTTCTTAAACACCAAAATCACCAATTTAATTATGGAGATCTGGTTTTGTATCTCATTGCACCAGACCACCACTTTGATTGAGACAGAAGTGTTTCAGCCATTTTGTGTTTGGCGAAACTGAAGTGTTATATGCACCAAATCAATCCTGACACCTGCCTGCTGTGTTCTGGCCTTATAATCCTCTCTAGGGGACTCTTTATTAAACTGATTTCACAACTAGAGGATTTTCTCTGTGTCTTTGTTCTTTATGTGTTTTCTGTCATTTCTGTTTATGTGCTGTATTTCCCGTATCATTACAAAGGCAGGTTGGACCACCCTACCTAAAAGATATACATTTCTCTTGGTTTCATGGGTGTTCTAGTGTCACTTAGGGCTTGGGAGGTCTGGTGTCCTTACCCAGGATCTGATGAGAGGATTGGCACCAAAATAATCTTTGTGTCTCTGGTAGATAGCTCTGTCTGGTGCACATGCTAATGCTTTAGCATGCAGTATTTTCCAAAGTATGAAGATAAGTATGAAGAAATCCAAAGTTGGTATTGTTTTTCATTCTATGGCATGTAGATTCATAACTTCTGAAAACAAAATCTCAATCTTCATCTTTAATGAAGTCCATTATGACTCAACAGCACAAATACGTTGGCTGTCTGGCTAACTTCCCTCACTTCCTGTGTAAACAAAACAAGTTAGGCTACACTCAAAGTCTTCTGCCATTGAAAGTACATTCTTTTTGTCAACTTTCATGTCTATTTTACCAGTTCCCTAACAAGCCTGGCAGGTTTAGATGCCTGTCATTAAAATTAACTAACCATCCAGCCTTAGATTGCTACAAGTTCTCACTTTCTCACTTTTAGGATTATGCTAGTTGCCTACAATTGCTTAACATACTGTATGTTAAAGCGTTAGCATGCACACCAGACAAAACTATGTACCGGAGACACAGAGATTTTGGTGCAGATCCTGTGGTCACATATTGGGTAAGGTGACCAATGGGCCAAACTCCCAAAAAGTCAGTGTACGGATTGTATAAAATCCATTTATTTATTTATGTTGTTTATTGAGAATTTGTTGTATATGTTTACTGTTAATTTTATTGGTTATTCTTGTTTTGTTTTCTTACATATATATATATATATATATATATATATATGTATATATATATATTTTTTTTTTAACATGTTCGAAATAAATCTATTCTATTCTATTCTATTCTATTCTATAAAATCCATAATGCATTCTTGACTGTGAGTGTGGATATGGATATAGATGATTTTGAAGGCAGGGCTGTAGTCAAGACCACCTTAGTGGAGTCCAAGTCAAGTCCAAGACCAGATCCAGTCGAATTTGAGTCAAGATCAGGTCCAAGGAGGTGATATATCTTTACGTGCATAATACACATATTTCCTTTTTTTGGTGCATTATGGTGTCATACAGATGTGGTTGGACTCACTTGCATCATCTTTAAAAGTGAACCAAAAAGTTTTTTTCTGAAGAAATGGCTTATGAACTATGCAAGTTTCTAAATATTTTAGCACATGTAAAGGAGGCAATTTCTTACTGGAGTGGAGTGTGGCTGGCCAGTGAACTCAGACGACAATCATTTCTCACATACTAAAATATACTAAAATGTAAGATAGCGTCATAGACTGCAGGTAGACAATAATTTTATTTCAGATCAGGTGGGCAAAAAATGTATGCTGTCTTTTGAAAATTTTGAGATATGCAGGAAAAGGATGAGTCAACATCCAGTAGTGGCCAGGACCAAGACAAGTTCAAGTCAAAATAGATCCAAGACCGAGAAAAGTCCAAGACATCAGAAAAGACTCGAGACCTGGTTGAAGGTACTCACCTGTGATTCATAGTTAACCACATCACTGTAGTACCCATAATCACAGTATTATTTCTCTAATATCATGGGAAATTATGTTTTTATTGCCTGCTAAAAACAGAAACTCATCCCATTTGTAACAGGCCACCCTTGCCATCGTTGATCTTGTGTAATGTGCGCTCCCTGAGGAATAAGATGGACAAACTCAAACTTTACACCAGAACCTGCTACGAGTACCGCGAGTCATGTGTCATGGTTTTTACAGAAACTTGGCTGCATCCGGATATTTCTAGCTCACTCGTTGAGTTGGATGGCTTTTCCCTGGTATGTTCTGATAGGAGTCTTGAGTCGGGTAAGACAAGGGGGGGCGGACTATGTGTTTATATCAATGATAAGTGGTGTAGGCAATACACCACACGAGAGACTATCTGTAACCCGGATGTTGAGCTATTATGCTTGAGTCTCAGGCCGTTCTTCCTTCCGAGGGAGTTTGGGAACATTGTGATATGTGCTGTTTATGTGCCCCCAAGTGGAAACGCAGGGTGAGCTGCGGCCCAAGTGGCAGACTGTGTACATAGACAGCTGCAACGTACAACCATTGCAAACTTGAAATGTCTTTACCTGGGTTTGAACAGTATATTAAATGTGACACTAGAAACAGTAAAATTCTTGACAAATGCTATGGAAATACCCAGAACGCAGCTAGAGCCAAACCACCGCTGTCCAATTCTGATCACAACACTCTTCAGCTCATTCCCATCTACCGTTCAGTCCTTAAGAGGAGCAAACCTCTTGTAAAAACTGTTAAAGTCTGGTCCACCGAGAGTATTGAAACTCTGAAGGGGTGTTACTTGAGCACAGACTGGGACATCTTCCATGAGTCTGATTTGAACAAATCCACAGAAGTCATCACAGCTTATATTAACTTCTGTGTGGATGCTGTGATACCCCAAAAGACAATAAAACTGTATCCCAACAACAAGTCCTACATTACTAAGGACGTCAAGGATTGTATCAAACGCAAGAGGCTTGCCTTCAGGAATAAGGACCATGTGCAACTAAGATCAGCACAGAGGGAGCTGAACTAGAAACTCAACACAGCTAAAAGACAATACAAGGAATCGATTGAGAAGGACTTCTGTGCAAATAATACGAAGGAACTGTGGGCCACTATGAAATCCATTACAAATATGACTCCCACCAGGAAACCACTGCACACAACAGATGACAATACCATGGCAAATGATTTTAACAACTTCTACATTAGGTTTGATTCACACGATTTCTCTTTAGAACGTGACAGTGTTATTAGCACCATAACAATTGATGATTGTGTTCCAAGGATAGACATTAGTCCCAGGGAAGTCACAAGACTTTTTAGAAGAACAAACACCAATAAGGCAACAGGCCCTGATGGTGTCTCAGTTTTCCTTTTGAAGACATGTGCAGAGGAACTTAAACCAGCCTGGGTCTCTGTCTTTCAAAGGTCTGTTGATTCACATACAGTTCCATCTCTCTGGAAAACGGCAATCATTACTCCTCTTCCAAAAAAACCTGTTCCTCAAGAAAATAATGACTATAGATCAGTAGCCCTGACCTCTGTTGTAATGAAGTGTCTGGAAAAGTTGATGGTGTGGAAGCTGAAGTCAAACATAAATGGGCAGTAAATAAATGTCTCATCAGTTTGCCTATAAAGACAATCGTGGCACTGATGATGCAATACTAACCATAATACACTTTATTTTGCAACACCTTGAAAACCCCAAGGCCTACGCCAGACTACTGTTTGTAGACTTCAACTCTGCTTTTAATACTCTGCAGCCACACATCCTTCTCAGTAAACTCAGACAGATGTCTGTTAACCCATATATCATCAGGTGGTATCACTCATTTTTGACCAACAGGACCCAGCAGGTCCGAGTGAACCAGACATTATCTGAGTCTAAAGTCATCAACACAGGTGTTCCTCAAGGATGTGTGAGTTCTCCCATTCTGTTTACATTATATACAAATGATTGTACAAGCAGTCATCCCAGCACTTTTATTGTCAAGTTTTCTGATGACACTGCCATCTTGGGACTCATGGATACAGACACTGACATTTCTGGCTATAGTTTGGAGGTTCAACAGTTTGTACAATGGTGTGATGACCATCATCTCATTGTAAACACTAAGAAAACAGAAGAAATGATTTTTGATCCAGGACATCTGGGGGATCATTCTCCACTACTGGTCCATAACGCTTGTATTACCCAGGTTCATTCTTACAAATACTTGGGTGTACATATTGACTGTAATCTGTCTTGCAATGTCCATGTTAATTCTGTATGCACTAGGATCCAACAGCGACTCTACTTCTTGCGAAGACTCAGGGTGTTTGGGGTTGGACAGAGGATATTGATGTTATTTTATTATGCTGTGATAGAGAGTATATTACGTTACGGAATCTTAGCTTGGTTTGATAACATATCAGTTAAGTTAAAATCACAAATAAATAGACTGGTCCACACAGCAATGAAAGTGATGGGGGTGAGGGAGCATCCCTCCCTCCAAATGCTCTTTGAGAAGACTATAGTTAAACAGGCTAGGAAAATAATTGCTGACCCCTCCCATGTCCTGTATTCAGAATACGAACTGCTCCCATCAGGTAGATGCTACAGGGTTCCAATTAAATACAGGAAAAGATACCTGAATAGGTATAAAAATTCTTTCATCCCTCTATCAGTGAATCTCCTAAACTCAGGACATAAGGAGGGTGTGAAATGAGGGGCTGTGTTGCATGTACTTGAATGCACTTATGTCTGCACTTGTTTGTGCTATGCACTTTGTGTCTGTTACTGCACTATAATTGTATGTATTTTTATGTGGCAGCCTTTATGTCCAAGACAAATTTCCCTAGGGACAAATAAAGTAATCTTGAATCTTGAATCTTGTTACTAAAGCAATGACCACCCACCCTCTCCTCCAAGAAGCCAGATTCTACCTGTACCAACCAGTATATTTTGAGGTCAAATATATCCTATCATATAACACTTACACGCACACGTACGCAAACACGCTTGAGCATGTGCAGACACACACGCTCATCACCAAGGCAACAGTGATAGTGACCCCTGTGGAAACCCTCTAAACTTAATGACCCAGCGTTTACAGGCCCAGAGAGCAAACACAACTGAACTACCATAGTAACATCCAGCGAAAGAATGCCATTCCTGTTCACACCATGGCAAGATTAATAATCGTGAGTAAAGTAAAACCTCAAATAGTCTAATTGAAGAGTTCTATTACAAAACACAATATATCTACACTTTGCCAAAGTGAAATCATTACCTGAAGTTTATCATTCGATATCTCTAAAACATAGAGGGTCCATTCTCCAAAAGGATTATCTGTCAACCAACCTACTATTATTCAAAAAGTATCACAGCTTTAATTTTGTTCTTGCAAATGGAGGACGCCAGTCAATTACAGTCCTGGTACAGTCCTGAAAAATCTAAGTTTAATCCATTTCAAATATTTCAAGAAAATGTAAGGAGCAATTTATTTCACTTAGTTTGCAACCAGTGGTGAGTTATGTGATGTGGAGGTCTATATTCCAATCAGATCATCGTGGATAATTTTACATTTTAAGACATGGTGCTCATTTCACAAATTTTTGTGACACCAGGCTTCTCAAATTTCCTTGATCTTCAAGTGTAAGAAAAATGTAAAAAAAAAAAAAATTGATTCTGAGTCTGGTTCACATTGCTCTTTGGCAACCAGAGGATAATGTGATGGGGAGGAAAGAGTACAGCATTTCCCCTGGTAAAAATTATATAATGTACCACCTTTAATTAACTGTAGAATTTAACTAAAACTGAGTGAGGTTGCTGTTAATGCCGTGACCATACTGGCTTTTGCTTTTTGCTTTTAAGGTGTGTCTTTATGTTATATCACCCTATCACCCTTATTGGACCAAGCTGGTAACCCCTCAGAGTATGAGTCTATCTGCATAATGAACAACTAAGGAGAGTGTAACTGTAGAAAAATAAAATAAAATCTTTATTGTCACAGTGGGTTTTTGCCATGCTAGAGTTTATCTTTATTTCAAAGTTGGCACACACACACAGAATGACGTGCCTCCGTCTCTTAAGGGAAACTAAGGGTTAACAGGGGTGTTTGTTCATGCACCCGGCCAGGGGTACACATCGTCTCCTTTGATTGGTCAGTCTTGTTAATTAATGAGTGGATGAAAAGGTCCGAGTCGGGGCTGGCGCCGGTGTGTGTGTGTGGGGGGGTGGCACGGGGGTTCCTGATGCCATGGCAACGGTCTCCTAGCGCTCAGAGTTCAGCGAAGAGGCAGTGGAGAGGAGGAGATGCTGGGAGGGATGGATGGATGGATGGATGGATGGATGGATGGATGGATGGATGGAGAGAAGACAGGTCAATACCGATATTTTTGGATTGAAGCTGTCAGTAGGCGTCATTTTTAGCCGATATTCAATATCTTTACATTTCGGCATTTTCATACCAAAAAATCTGTGTATTCAGTGTTCAGTGTTTCCCCCAGTATTTTATTCTTGTCAGGGTGGAAAAGCCTCTGAAACAGAATTTAGACCATGGTACACTAAAATTATCCATTGAAACCCAGGATAATTAATTCAGGTTCAGGGCTTTCCATAGAAAACCAGTGTAATATTGGGCAATTATACAATAAATATGTAATAAAAAAACTGCATCTATCATATCAGATGTGGACAACATTGACCGGACCAGATCCCATTTTTAATTAATGACCAATATCGGCCCTAGGTATCGACAAACCGATATATCATCTAACCCTAGAGGGGATGAGGGAGGGGAAGGTTTTTTAAAACACTGCAGTGCAGTAGGGAACATATGGGATGGGTTGATGGATGGATGGATGGATGGATAAATGGGAAGAGATTGCTTAGAGGGGGACAGCTACAGAGAGCCAAGACTTTTTTGTGGTAAGCTTGGAAGCTAATGATTGGCATTAGAGGAAGAGGATGACAATTGTAAAGCTAGTAGGAGGAGGAAAGAAGGACTGGTATGAGGAGTGAGGAGGAAGAGATGGAGGGAGGAGAGCCAAGAGGGAGACCGGGGGAGGAAAGGTAAACGTTGGCTGAGGGACGATCAGTTCTGGGAGCAGTACTTCCAGAAACACACTGTTGAAGAAAGAAAAGGAGAATATTCAGGGGGTGAGTTACAATGCAATTTCAGTTCAGTTCTATTCAAGTTCTTCACTGGCATGAAAGTTGAATCAACATTTTTTGACAATAAATTACGCATTCTTCAATTAGTGTGTGTGTGTGTCCCAAAGGGATACAATTTTGCCAAAACCAAACTTTGGATCTCTCTCCACCCCCCAGTTTATTAATTTAATAGTCACATACAGTATTTTTGGAAACTGCTGGCCTGATTTGGACAAAACCTGGGAGAATGATGGTTTTTGCTATTGAGATCGGGCATTTTAAATTGCATGCCAAGAGTTAACTGAGAACTTCGACACAGGTGACCCTCTGGACCCTCTGGACCCTCTGGACAAGCAGTGCAAAAACAATCTTGACGCTGTATTTGACCAAATTTTATCCCAGGGATCCATTTGGGAAGATTTTAGTTGTTGATTTAGCATTGAATTGTAGAACTGTCTACACAGAATGTGGAGAGATAATAGTGGTGAAAATGACACATATGATTACAATAGTCATTCTATACATTCTCTAATTAGGATAATTTATAATGAATGGAATTATAGTGAAATTCAACTATTCCTCATTTTGCTGGGGACCGGAAACCCCCTTAAGAACCCCTGGGAGTCCCTGGACCCCACTTTGAGAACCATAGGACTAGACTATTTTTGGGTTCTATTTGTGTACATGGTCCATTACAGCTTCTTTCTCCAAACGCTTTTGGGCAATACAGTTATTTCATATAAGATTTCAAGTATAGCATTGACTTTAAAATATTAATAATAATATAAAAAAAAAGAATCAAACCAAAGTTTAGGCCCTTGACTTTCACCTCTTTTATTGGTCTTCTTGGGCTGAGGTGGGAGAGACTTCCTAAAGTTTCGACCACTCAGGCTAGGAATGATGATGTCGGCACTGGCTCTGGACGCAGTGTCATCTATCTCCACTGGGGGCACTGTGGTAGGCTTTTGACTTCCCTCAACAGCAGGCAGCTACAACCATAGAAGAAAAAGAAAGGAGAGAGATAAGGACTGGTTCTCAATATGCCTTCTTGTGCGTTCTTGTGTCCTCCATGACGCATTTTACGTAATATCTGACTGCCGAAGCATGATTCCAAACAAAAGAACGCAAGGATGGAGGACGGATGAAGATCCCGGAAGTTTACTTGCCATTCAAGGATGCATTGGATGGTGACTTGACCGACAAGAACGAATGGATAGTTCAAAGATTCACTGCGAGAAAGTACGCATCATGTTCGAGCAGCACTACACCCTAGTACAGAGCCAGTTGAAACAGCCAATTTCAAACTGTAAGGAAGCGTCTCTGTGTTTTCATCGCTCTCTAAGTATCGACTTGGTATTCTTGGATTTGATATTTATCCAACGGCATTGTTAAAACCAAGAACGTTCAAGTACTTGTGTCCTTGTGGAGAAGTTGTCTTGGGGATGACAAACTTCTCAATAACACAAGAACTGAGAACATCTTTACAATTTGAGATGGACTGATTCAAGATGTTCTCTGTTGAACATCTTTACAGTTTGAGGTGGACTGAAGAACAGAGAACATCTTTACAGTTTGAGATGGACTGAAGAACAGAGAACATCTTTACAGTTTGAGATGGACTGAAGAACAGAGAACAGTTCTCTGTTCAGAGATGCATCCTTTGCATCCTCATTGGCAAGTAAATTCCAAGATCTTTATCTGTCCTCTGTCCTCACATTCTTCAGTTTTGGAGTTAGGTATGTTCATGAATAATGAATCTAAGAAACACCTCTGTGAGGTTTTTGGCTCAACATACGTTGATTCCCTGAGTGTCGACTGGAAGGCCAACAGTGGCCCCGCCCCACTCTTAGCAAACCACAAGTCACGTGGCTTTATGCCTTAGTCATCTTCTCAGCATATGATCATGCCTTATTCTTCCTGCTTGGTGAAAGCAGTGCATATTTTAATGGCAGTACCATGGCAGTTAAATAGGCCACATATTCACATGTTTTTAGATAACAGTCAATTTTAGCTTGATGCTGATATGATGTTCCCAGCACAATTCATTCACTAATATAAAACAAATAAAATTTGTGGATGTCTATCAACATGATAAAGTTGGTACCATTCAAGCAACTTTTTCACAAAGTGGGGAGTACAAGACTCAATCATTGGCTGAGGAGATGAGGAGGCATGATGCCACATGGTGACTGGTTAAGTGAAGGGGCCTTGGAGGAGGCAGCTACCTTCAGTCCCTCCAGGAAATAGTGATTTTGCGATCGCAATAATTAACGCAAATTCAAGAAATCTCCGCAATATTTGCGAGAGCTTGCAGTTTTCCAAATTGCCGCAACTTTTCTGCATGAAATGGCCAAATCAACAGACCGCTTGTGATTTGGACCAATTGTCGCATTTCGTGTCGTGATAACTTACGGCATCGCAGCGCACATTCAGGTGGAAGCTGGGTGGAAGATGAACAAGGCTCACCTGCCAACAAATTACTGCCATAGACCGTGCAAAACAAAACAAAAGCTGCAAGAATCGAGATGAGTGCAAAATTCAAGCTCTTGGAAGAGTTAATAGCTTAAACGGAGAGTGGGAGAGAATAGGGGGAGGCTGTGTGTGTGTGTGTGTGTGTGTGTGAGTGAGTGAGAGAGAGAAAGAGAGAGAGAGAGAGAAAAAATTAAAAAAATTTCCTTTGCTTGCAATTTTTCCCAATTCCCGCAAGTTTACCGCAAAAAGAGCACATAAAACCTCGCAAATTGTATCGCAATTTTTGAGAAAAGCCGCAGAAAAATCAAGCATTTTTGGCGATTTTTTCCACGAAATCCTGGTGGGACTGTACCTTCAAGTCAACAGTCAGGGAACAAAATGCCTGTTTCTAGTAGCCGGAAAGAGACACTGCTTGGATTGGCTGGCAGTACCAAAGGATCCACCCCATATGTGAGATGATCAACCCCAGTAAAATCAGCTTTCTATGTCATAAACCGCCCATGCTATGATTGATCATCCAAGAACCCAAGGCAAAGTATTCTTCTTTTGTAAGTTACAATACAAATATTGTACAGTGACTTACCAGTTTATTTTTCCTTCCCGAATTTCTGCCATTTGCTGAAATTAAAAACAAAACAGATTTTAGTGAGAATGTCAGAGAGGTGTGGCACCTTGTCTGTCTGCATAATCTCCTGCATAGCGGGGTACATGCTAATAAGTTGCCCTTTTTCATTGTAATACATTTTCAAAATGATAGGTTTTTCCCCACCAAATCAGTATGCTTAAACTGCCAGGAGGGGCTTTGGAATGGTTTTACTTGAATAACTTCAAATTGTTATGCTGTAGTCAAGTCACATGGTAATAACCATCGGAATGACTTGTTGGTTAAAAGCAATGACTTGATTACTCCTTTTTCAGGTTTTTCACACTCAACACACATGCAATTAGTAAAGTCAAGTTTCTTTGTTTAGTCCTTAATCAGAATAACAGTTTCAAAGGGCTTCACAACAGCCACATTTTTAAAAAATAAATGAAAGCAACACTGCCCAACCTCCAACCCTCAATCAGTGAGTGATGCATAGATTTTAAGAATTTTACAAATTTGAATCACAAAATGATTTATGTGATGGCAATTGTTCATTTTGTTGGTTTTATTGAAATAAATCAGGGAGTCTGGGTCCATCACCAAACTATATTTGCTAGTAGTATTTACCACCTGCACACTGAGGTGAACAGTAATGTCTAGTGGGAAGCTCACATCGTCCATCTTTCCCATATGACATGAATGCAGCATCATGTTCTACATGTAGTGAGTGGTAAACTAAATGGATGTAGCATCGTTACCTCGTGGCATGATGGTGATCCGTGTGCTCAGTGTGCTATTAATCGCCCTGTGCAGCTCCTCCAGGGCTGAGATCATCTTTAGCATCTGGGCTCGTTTATCTGGACCGGCCGTCTTGGGGGTAATCCTCAATCGTCTGTCTACCCTGATGGCAGTTGTAGTCTTTGCAGCGGTTTTGTCAGTTTTTGTAGTCCTATCCACTCCGGTGGGCTTGGTGGTCAGAAGCCACTGTTTCATATATAGCCTTAGGTTCGGCGCTGAAGGGTCAGACTTTTCCGGTACGATTGAGATGATGTGTGAATCAGGCTTCTCTGGTGTATGAATGAGACTGGGAAAAGGGTCTGGGGGTTTCACAAAGCCTGCGAGGAAAAGCACAGGAATGTTTAAATATTAAGGATCAAGAATATTTTTCTTATTTTCTATGTTGGAGACTTCAAATTTTAGGTTTTCCTTTTCTATATTGAAAGCTTACATGATCCATTTTGTACTAACAAGTTTCATGACCCTGGATCCTATGAAACATATTACTGATTTTCAACTGACAGCAGCACATAATGGTTCGATGGGTACAACCAATTACCAATAATGAGCAATAAACTATTATTTGCTGATAGAATGCAGTTTATAAATTACCAAGTAGACTGTTTCAAGCCAGCAAGGTCAACCATCCATGTAGCCTATGTTCTTTGATAATAATAATGATAATACATTTTATAGAACACTTTTTTGCTTCAGTGCTTCACAGCAGAGAAGGAATATAATAATAAACCACCTAAAAACAGCATTAATAAAATAAGCAGTTAATATAATAACAATAAACAAGAGAATGAAGCCATCACCCTTTGTTTTCAGCCTGTATTCAGGAATGACTAACAGTGCCCTGCCCGAGGATCTTAGGCTGTTATTTGATCAGTAGAATCTTAAAATGAATTCTAACATTTACTGGCAACCAGTGTAGAGAAGCTAAATAAGGCTAATATGGTCACATCTCTTAGATTTAGTTAATGGCCTTGCTGCTGCATTCTGTACTAACCGCAGATGAGAGAGGGACGTTTTTGACTATTCAAATGACTATGCCATGTGCAATAAAGGCTTTTAATTGTGTGTGACCTCATTGTTTTTTTAATACCAATACTTTTGTTTGGAGGCTGCTGATAGACGATTTGTGCTGATCATTCAATAACTTCAAATGTTACCATTTTCATGCCAAAATATTCCCAAATTCCCAGTATTCAGTGTTTCCCCTAGAATTGTATTCCTGTCAGGGTGGAAAAGCCTCTGAAACACCATTCAGACCATCATGGGAAACTAAAACTCTCCACTGAGACCAAGACTAATGAAATTCTTAAAAAAGGAGAAACACACTGACAATATCTGATTTTTAATACAAGGCCAATATCGATATAGAGATATATTGGCAATCTGATATACTGTTCTAACCATAGTCAGAATATTCCATCCCCAAAGACTCCATCCCCCTTCATCAACTTACATTCAAAGTGTGTTTAACTGTATCAGAGATTTGACAATTGAGCTGACTGAGCAATCAATCAGATTCTCCGCCTATTATAGTCTTTGTCATACACACATGACCCTAAATGAGCTCTACACACACACACACACACACACACACTATTTCAGAGGGATTCCACAGCGTTGCTAGTTGCTAGAAGAGTTGCTAAGTATGTGTGTGTGTGTGTGTGTGTGTGTGTGTGTGTGTAATGACGTCTGAGAGGTCTTTTTAGAAGTCACAACAATGTGGCTTAGTTGTGACTTTGTTTAGACAGAACAACCTCTCTTAACACACACACACACACACACACACACACATAGCTACAGAAGATTCTGAACAGTACAATTTTACTGGGCATGGACTTTATTTGCTACAGGGACTTTACCATTGAACGACCAAATCCTATGATTACTGCTGTTTTGTTATTTTGTTTCAAAAGATAATTTGTCAAATCCTAAATTTGACATAGTTTTCCCTCCCAGGTCTTTGTCTGGTGATGGCATGAGCACCAAAAGTCCAGCTGATCTGGTAAAAACCCTTTAAAGCAATATTCCACTTAGTTTTAACATGGGGGTTATTCGGCACTTGACCGCCATGAAAACTAGAATATAAACTACTCACCAAGATCAGATGCAGCTGGACTAGTTTGTAGAGTTCGGATTTTTACTTCCAATTCATTTGAATGAGGCCACGAAAATAGACTGAAAACTGACATTTAACACGTTTGTGAACAGATTCAACAACAGATCCCACTACTGTGATTTTCAACTGACGTTTGGTCATATTTTTTAGAACATAATTTCACCAAATAGCATTTTTATTGATAGAAGAGAACATAGCGGAGGCATGTATCCCTCCGCTGCGAGAACATGGAGGCATGTATCCCTCCGCTATGTTCTCGTCAGCCAGCCCTGCTAGCTAGTTGCAGTAGTAGCAAAAGAAACAGTAGTTATTAAATATTAGCGATGGACATTTTCATTTATTTAATCAAAGATTGAATAATGATGATGATGTTTCAATTTCAAAATCTTACTCTATAACGTACAGTATCATAACTGTAACTCTCTGTCCTCTTTTCCTATTTAGCATGGGAAAGACCATATGAAACATTGTCTGTTTTAGAAAGAGAAATCTCTGACAAGATTTAAATTGCATTTTTATTTTTATTTTAGTAGATTTATATATATATATTTTTTTATTATTTTATTTTAGTAGACACCAGTAAATTTCAGAAATTCCAGAAAATTTCACCAAAATAACACTACTACTTGAGTAGGATACTTTGGTACCTCCCCCCCACCCCCCCTCTCATCTTTACCTCTCTCGGTGGGTGCTGCCTCCACTCCAGACCCAAGAATCATCATCATCGTCATCATCATGGCCACCTTCGTCATGGACACTAGCGCCGATCTGTTTAGCATCATGACTGGTTCAGATTTCACCTATAATGACTAAGTTCTTTATCTGATGCTGAATTGTCACCGACAATGAGTTTGGGATAATTTGCTGGTGCCTAGTTGGAAGTCAGGTTTCTATTCCTGGATCTTAACAGATTATGGATCTGTGTTGTGTCTTCTGGTGCTTAAGTTCTCTGTGCGATTGCTGGTCTCCAATGTGGTTTTTCACGCTCTTGTCTTCAAGCTTTTTGCTGATCTTGGAGAAGGTCTTCTGCAGACGTAGACATTGTCTAAGATGAATCAAGAAATTGAAGTCCGTTACGGTCTTGAGAAGTTTCAAGAGGTCTTGGTTTAGATGCCCCCGACTTTAGGAAGTGTTTTAATGAGTTTAGTTCTTTCTTGTTATGTATTGAAAACAAAAGTTCTGCTGAGGAGGAATGTCCGAAATGTTCAAGAAGCTGCGATACTTGATGGATTTTAGAAGTTTCTTCAGTCTTGGTAGTTCAAGAAGTTTCTAAGTTCTCCTGGTTTTTAATAATGAACCAGTTGTTGGTGTTCGTCTAGCTTAACTCAGGGTCTTCTCAGCATCTTTATAGTTAAATATCTTCCTGCTTATCTGCATAAGGTATTGAGTTTTGTCCGTCTGTCACGCCCACTCGTTTTGCAGGGATGCGCCTCTGTGAAGAAGGCTTGTCGAGAGTGTGTCGGCTGTGTCTGGATGTTGCTCTTTCTAATGCATTTGACCAATGTCGCCTTTATAAACCTAAGTTCGCTCCTCAGCATTTGATTGACGGCTCACCGTGGGCCAATGAGAGGGCTATATGGCGTTCTAGCCCCGCCTCTTCCTCCTCGATGGAGTGGTGACATTTGGGGAGTTTGGCGTTGGGCTTTGTGTGTTTGGAGTCAAAGCTATCTTTTTGTGAATGTGGTGTGTGTATAAGTGTGTGTGGCCCCCGCTGTATAAGCAGTGATAAGGTAGTTCTTAATATGTTTGCTCAGGGGCCACAGAAAGAGAAAGGCCCTCTGACGCATGAGGGTCTGGAGCCACACTGACTACACACACACACACACACACACACACACACACACACAAGCACACAAATACAACATTCAAACACAGAAAACGACATGGCAAACTCATGTACACAAACACACACACAATCCCCGAGGTCAGTTTGAACTTGGAAGAAAGGCTAGAAGACATGACTCAAACACACACACACACACACACACACACACACACACACACATCCAGAATGTACAAAGAGGCGTGGGATGCACATCAAAGGGCACACAGAGGCCGAGAAGAACAAGAGAAGGTTTTTTCTTTTTGTTTTTTTGTACGTTGTGGCAGGACTGATCCCACAGACAGGAAGTTGACAGAGTGACGATGGGACGGCAGCTCCCCAATAACCCCCACAAATACCCCCCCACCCCGCCCCACCCGAGATGGAGGGATGAAATAAAGACGAATAAATTTGGGATTTGGGGGAACGAGAGGGGGTAAAGGAGGGGGAGATAAAGAGAGAAGACAAAATACCGGACATAGTAGAGTATAGGAATGATATGAGGCGTGTGTGTGTGTGTGTTTGTGCATGTGTGTGTCAGTTGCTGGGGGAGGAGAATACAGCTTAGGAACATCCACTCATTCATTACTCCTTCTCTCTGTCTGTCTGCGCAGAGCTTTGACGCTGAAACCCTGTGTGTGTGTGTGTGTGTGTGTGTGTGTGTGGGTTTCTGTGTGTGTGTATGTATGTGTGTGTCCATATGTGAGAGAGATGAGAGAGCGACATAGGAAGTGAGAGAGTTTGAGGGAAAGAAAGAAGGAACATTTCTTTTCATTCTTCCGGCCCATTCATCCCATCTTATAGTGTAGAAAACTCCAGTCTGTCTGTCTATTTGACTGTTGTTGTCTTTACATCTGTCTCTCTCTTTCTCTCACTCTACTTTTCTGCCTATCTGTCTCTCTCCTTTCCATCCATCCATCCATCCATCCATCCATCCATCCATCCATCTCTCTCCATCTCTCCTTCCTACCAGACACTTTTCCATAGAAAAAAAAAAAATCATAGTCTGCAGGTCACTTGTCAAAAAGAGATTTTCTGCAATATTCTACAGTACATTAAACAACTCCATAAACACATTACAAAGTGCATAGGATACAATCACAAATACAGTATTAAAATAGTATTTTTTAAAGCCATATATTATAGTTCAAATTGCTAAAGCCTTCCCCTGGCAATATATAACCTATTAATCAGAGGGTAATATTTAAGCCAATCAGAAATATTGTCATAGTTAGCAAAAGATCAAGTAAAACAAATGACATCATACTTCAGCTGTTTAACCCCCCAGTGAAATGTGTTTTAATACAATATCCACTTTTAAACTGAATGCACCAAGGGTACTTTAGCCAGTGAAGAGGAAAACTGGACATAAAACACTGAAATAACAATTATCAAATCGAAAACTGTGTTCTCTGAGCTGTAATTGAGATTTGGTGTCTCTGTTGGTTAGGGGGATGGCTGGAAACCAGGGAAGCGTGGAAATCTGATGATGACCACAAACAGTTTGAGTTCAGCTGTAGCCAACTTTTCTCAAATGACAAGCTTGTTGACCATCTACACAGCGGTAGCCTGATATTCAGACTGAATGGCAATTTCATTACCACTCCATTATTCAGCCTGAGAAACGAATAAAACAAATGAAAAACTGCTGCACGAACAGTTCACACTTTAGTCCCGCCCGCAAAGGCACTGATTGGCTCGATTGTTTCTCCAAGCGAGAACAAGCCGTTGATGTCGTCTGAAAAGTGGGCGTGACGCGATTCAGGAGTCTGGAACCAGGCTAACACATCGGATGAGTTTACCTGGTTGCTCAGGTCTATAGGAAAACTCATTTGCTCATCATTTATTTAACTGCGTTATCTTGACGCGACACACTTTGACATTTCCAATTCTGCAACACAGTGTAAGAAAATGTTGTGAAATGTGCAAGAATCCTGAAGCGTAGGTTATGTGTTGTGGACACGAATGATAAGCAAATTACGTTTCTCCACCATGAATTGGATTCTGTCAATTCAATAGCATGAATTGGACACGTGATTTTCACCTGTTCATCACATGGAAAGGTAAGTTTAGGCAGGTGAAACAATTTGGATAAGGTTTTGGTCATGGTTAAATAAGAAAAACCTTCTTTGAAAATGAAGTCTGCCAGTAGTAAACTTCTTAGCATGAGTTAGGAATTGAACCTGGGTTGTCAGAGTTGAAAGCAAATGTCTCCTCCCATCCACCATCCTAGTTCAATGTCAAACTACTTCCTGTTTCTAGTCATGTCTCCTCCACCTAATCCTTTTATGGTGAAACAACGCATTTCTCACATTTTTCGTGCACGGAGCATGTATTTGCATTTTAGGACATTGTGCTTGTTTCACGAAATTTTGAGAGACCAGGCTCTATTTCCATTACAAAACACTCCCAGCCACATGTTATTTTATTTCCCAGCCGAGTTCTGGGCTAACTCTGCATTCAAGTGGTGTCGGATTTACGGTCTAAACGAGTTTCCAGCCAGGAAGTGCCACATGAACATCTTATGTCGGATGATCAAGTCAGAGAAATCGGGATTGTAGATTCAGCACGAATTGGCCGAGTTGTGACGTAATCGCTATTTCCAACATGGCTGAACAGAGCGCAGAGTCGTACATGAACGGTAAGAGATTTCATACAATAAAGCTGAAAATGAGCCACAAGTACAAATTTAAAACACATGGATATTCCTTGATAACTATAGTGCTACGACATCGAGTTTCCTGCAGTATTTACATTCATAATCCCCATAAAACAGCCAAAGATTGCTTGCTAACTAGGCTATCGCTAGCTCAATTGCTAATGTTAACCTAGAAGGCTGGCAATGCGTGTAAACAGTTGAGGAAATGTTCTCCAATTTTCCGACCATAAAGCAAGTGAATACAAACTACTCTGATGGCCGAGTTGTGACATAGTCCCGACTCTGACAAAAGTACGACCCAACATCACTTGAATGCAGGGTAACAGCCAATTGGAATGATCAAGAGGGAACAATTAGACCCAGCGTAAGTTGTTATTCTGGAATTTTATTGGATTTCTATGTATTTATACTTATTTTCTACTTATTAGTAAAGGATTTAAATACTTTTTCCACCACTGCAGATTTGTCTGCATTAGATAAGATAAAATAGCACTTTATTAATCCCCTTGGGGAAATTCAGGATTATTGTTTTACTTTGTTCTAGTTGTGATATCTTCCTAATCTAGTTGTGCATGTATAGACTAATTGCATTACCTGTGTAAAATCTGTACATACCCTTTTCTGTTTTACTGCATTAAAAACTCATCCAAAATGTTTGGTTGACTTTTTGCAGCATTTATTTTCATATGAGCAAAATAGGTCGGTGATATCTTCCAAGCTTCTGCAAGGTCACCAAATGAAAGAAACCATAACATTTTATTCCTGGTATCTAAGTTTGGCTCATTCAGTTGGATGCTTAACTCGTATGCTCCCCACCTCACTGCCTCATCCAGAGAAAGGGGAAGAAAGGAAAGGTCAGGATAGGCAAACAGAGCGCTTTCATTAGTCATTCCAGTATGGTCAACATATTTGTGGCTGTTCCCCTTTCAACCAATGGTGTTCTCATTTGTCAGGACTGTCCTCAGTCTTGTATTAGGCAGACTGGATATTTCGTAACAGCACCATTTCTGTTGCTTTTGTCTAATCCCAGGTGTTGAATTTCAGCAGAGGTCGTTTCAAATATTAAAAAATGTTTATGCAATAAACATTTCACAGTGGATTTCACAGTGGATTATTTCACCAACTACAACCAGTATGCAACAGGCTTCATTGCCTTTCTCTTTTCATGTTTCTTCTGGTCAACCCCCCCATTTTTGAACAGTCCCTCCCCAACATCCTGTTTCAACTGAAAATACATTGAATTATGGAAGCAGGACACCATTGAAATGCTGTTTCAAAAAAAAAAAAAAAAGAGATTTTCAGTTTTTGATGTGAGTTCTATACTGGTTCACCTAAAGCCTTAGAGTGTTTGCAATATTCACCTCTAGAGGGCAGTCTTCCTCTATAGATGACCTCAGTCTATGTGTATCTGGTTTATTTGTACATGCAGAGATCCAACATTTTGTCAAAGGTTAGATCATTGTCAATCTCTGTCCTTGAAGCAGGTTGGTGCACATTAACATGGGGGTCAGGCGCTCTTGCTCAGGGGTTCAAATCAACAATCCTTTGAAAATAGAGTGGTTTCTAACCAATGTTCCAACCTGCCACCATTTTATACTATTATTTTATTCATTCATTCTTAAATATTCTAGGTTGCTGCCATGTCCACACACTGCAAAATGTACATCTTATATTTCAACATAAAATCTTGCCTTTATTTTGCCAGTTTGACCTGAAACAAATAAAAAAAAACTTCCTCAAGACTTTGAATTTTAAAGTGACAAATCACAAACTTTTGAAGCAAATCTGGTTTTAGGTTAATGCAGAAAATAAGATTTTATCACTGAAAACAATTCACACAGTTTGTTATGGTGGATATTATTTGATTAAACAAGATGACTGGAGAAAAAAGGGACAATTTTGGTACTTATTTTCTCAGATTTTCAGTTCGGATAAAAAAAATAAATGTGTGTTCGGATGAAAAGTCTAGATGGCAACAGTAGAAATACCACAGGGTTATGTGATTAATCAATGCGCGCACACACACACACGCACACACACACACACACACACAAATATACAGAACCTGATCCGAGGGCAGATAAATTTAGAATTAGTTGACATTAGTTTAAATGGTTTGATACAACTGACACTGTGCTGTATCACACATATACTTTAGGAAAAAACGATGTGAAGTAGAAGTCACTTATTTGGCATTATGATGAGGATTTGACCAATATTTGTATACTGGATTGAAGCTGCTGATAGCTAATAGTTTGTAGTGTTATTTAATATCTTTAAATTTGACCATTTTCATGCCAAAAAATAAAATAAAAACATACATGTGTGGAATCTGATCAAAATGTCTTATAATCAATTCAGGTTAAGGTCTTCCCATAGACAACCAGTGCAGTATTGATCAATTCTACAATAAATATGTAATCAATCAAATTGCATCACATCCATCATATCAGAGGTGGGCGATACTGAGTGGACCAGATCTGATTTCTAATAAAAGGACAACATCGGCCCCATATATCGGTCTAACCTTAATTATGATTTCTCTCCTGTCATGTTATTGGGAAAGTTTACATTAAAACGCAAAGGAAAAACCAGCATATACTCTGAATGTGTGTATTTTATATTGTGTAAATATTTAATGGTGAAGATAACGTTGTTGTTTTTTTTCCAAATGGATATTATATAGCGTTTTGGAAACAATTCAGTTGAAGCCTTCAGAGGTGGAGCCATAAGTTGCTTTTAAGCGAAAAATAAATAAATAATAAAATAAAAAAATCTAATAATATTAAATATCTTTAAAATATAGTGGATCTATTCTCTAACAGTGTTGCTGTTTTGTCAACCAAGGACTTAAGTTACCTACTATCCTTTAAAGAATGCCATAATTAATTTAGTGCTATCAATCATTTTTCACATGATGGATACCTCATTTTGGAAATGTACAGAAGGAATGCTGGCTGTTCAAAACATTGCAAAACAAACTTGTTGTATATGGTTCACTACTGCCTCAAATCTCTGCAAATCACCCAACATAACATATCCAGAGAAAAAAGAGGGTTCTTCAGGGTTTTTTTTGTTATTGTACTGGTTCTATATAGAACCATAATGACTAAAAAAAACAAAACAGGTAAATCAGAA